>NC_057809.1:372241486-372281242 GCF_018294505.1 Triticum aestivum | reverse complement strand
ACCACTTTTGGCAGAGGTTCTGAACCAAGACAAAAATGATGGGCATTTTAGAAGGGCATTTCAGGTTCATTGAAAAAGTTTTTAGTAAACCCTAGTTGGTTTCAGAGGGGACTGGGGGTTCTGTCATCCCCATTTCAGGTTTCTGGTGAAGGAATAAACATGATGCAACACTCTAATGCATGACTAGCTAGGGTGTGACAACTCACCCCCACTCAAAAGAATCTCGTCCCGAGATTTGGGTTCCTCCGGGAGGAAGGCGGGATACTCGAGTCGAAGACGATCCTCCCTTTCCCAAGTTGCTTCATCCTCAGAATGGTGCGACCATTGAACTTTGAGAAACTTGATATTATGACGTCGAGTGGTACGCTCGGCCTGATCGAGGATACGAATGGGGTACTCTCGATATGTAAGATTATCTTGGAGATCAAGCGTTTCGTAGTCCACTCCACGGATAGGATCCAAGAAGCAACGCCTGAGTTGAGAAACGTGGAAGACATCCTGGACTCTGGAGAGGTGCGGAGGTAGTTCCAACTGGTAGGCAACTTCTCCTCGTTTAGCGAGAATGCGAAAAGGTCCAATGTAACAAGGAGCCAATTTGCCTTTGATACCGAAACGATGGGTTCCCTTCAGAGGGTTAACCCGAAGGTAAGGCTTCTCGTCAACCTCGAAAGTCATAGCCTTATGTTTTCGGTCATATTGACTCTTTTGACGAGATTGGGCTGTTTTCAACTTTTCACGAACGATGCGAACTTGCTCTTCTGCTTCATGAATCATATCCGGGCCAAAGAATTGTCTTTCCCCGGTCTCTGACCAGTTAAGGGGTGTTCGACACCGTCGTCCATAGAGAACTTCAAAAGGGGCTTTACCCAAGCTAGATTGGTAGCTGTTGTTGTAAGCAAATTCGGCAAATGGAAGGCATTTCTCCCACTCCATTCCGAAAGAGATAACAGAGGCTCGAAGCATGTCTTCTAGAATCTGGTTGACGCGTTCTACTTGACCACTCGATTGAGGGTGAAAAGCGGTGCTAAAGGAAAGGCGGGTTCCCATAGCGTTTTGGAAACTTTCCCAAAATCGAGAGGTGAAAAGACTTCCTCGATCCGAGTTAATTTCCAAAGGAACACCATGGAGAGGCACTATTCGGGAGATGTATAGGTCTGCCAGCTGACTAGCGGTTATACTCTCACGAACAGGTAAGAAATGGGCCACTTTGGAAAGACGATCGACAATGACAAAGATAGCATTATTCCCTCTCTTGGTCCTGGGAAAACCGGTAATGAAATCCATACCAATTTTATCCCATTTCCATTCAGGAATAGCTAGGGGCTGAAGGGTGCCAGCAGGCCGTTGATGCTCTGCTTTTACACGACGACAGACGTCGCAATTAGCAATATACTGAGCAATTTCTCTCTTCATCCTAGTCCACCAGAACCTCTGGCGTAGGTCCTGATACATCTTGGTACTACCCGGATGAATGGTGAGAGGAGATTCATGAGCCTCCTTAAGGATCAACTGTCGTAGATGCTGGTTCTTGGGAACCACTAAACGGTTCTCAAAGTACACAACACCATGATCATTTGTGGAGAAACAACTAGCACCTCCGCTAGCAATGTTCTCCTTGATCTTAGCTATTCCCTTATCTCGCTTCTGGGCAGCGATGATTTGATCCGTAAGAGTAGGTTTCGCCACCAAGGTGGAAAGAAATCCTTGAGGAACAATGTGAAGGTTAAGCTTCCGAAATTCCTCATGGAGAAGCGGTTGACTTTGTTGTAACATCAGGTTGTTACAATAAGATTTACGACTTAGTGCATCAGCCATGACGTTGGCTTTCCCTGGGGTGCAAGTTATTCCTAAGTCGAAATCTGTGATCAACTCGACCCAACGTCTTTGCCTGAGATTCAAATCCGGTTGGGTGAATATGTACTTCAGACTTTGGTGATCAGTGAATATTTCGCAACGATTACCGAGGAGGTAATGTCGCCAGGTTTTAAGTGCATAGACTACAGCTGCAAGCTCTAGATCATGAGTAGGATAATTCTCCTCATGTGGGTGCAATTGCCGTGAGGCGTAAGCAATTACATGTCGATCTTGCATGAGAATACAGCCTAGTCCTTGTCGCGAGGCGTCGCAGTAGATAACAAAGTCCTTAGAGAAGTCTGGCGGTACCAGAACGGGAGCAGAAGTCAGGCGTCTTTTCAGTTCCTGAAAGCTGTGCTCACATTGTGGAGTCCATTCAAACTTTTTATCCTTCTTAAGGAGTTCAGTTAGAGGTTTAGCAACTTTGGAGAAGTTCTCGACAAAGCGACGACAATAGCTCGCTAGGCCAAGGAAACTCTGAACTTGCTTGACCGATTCAGGTGGAGTCCAATTAAGGACGGCTTGAACTCGCTCAGGGTTAACAGCAATACCTTTACCAGATATTACATGACCCAGATAGGTCACTTCTAAGAACCAAAATGCACATTTGGAAAACTTGGCATAAAGGCGGTGCTCTCGAAGTTTCTTCAACACTAGCCTTAGATGTTCGGCATGTTCTTCCTCGTTCTTGGAGTAGATGAGTATATCATCTAGGTAAACCACGACGAATTTATCCAAATACTCCATGAAGATTGAGTTCATTAACCGAGAAAAGGTGGCTGGAGCGTTGGTTAAAACGAAAGACATGACGGTGTACTCGTATTGGCCATAACGAGTAACAAAAGCCGTTTTAGGAATGTCCCCGTTTCTGATTTTGATTTGATGGTAGCCCAACCTCAAATCCATCTTGGAGAAGACTGAGGATCCAACGAGCTGATCATACAGGTCGTTGATCCTGGGAAGCGGATATTTGTTCTTGATTGTGACCAAATTGACAGGTCGATAATCTACAACCATCCGGTCCGTACCATCCTTCTTCTTGACGAAGAGGACGGGGTAAGCCCACGGAGATGAACTAGGTCAGATGAAACCCTTTTTCAAGGACTCATCGAGTTGTTTCTTAAGCTCGGCTAGTTCTAGTGGTGCCATCTTATAGGGTCTTCTGGCAATCGGAACGGTTCCTGGAATGAGGTCTATTACGAACTCAACATCCCTGTCAGGTGGAACACCTGGCAATTCCTCTGGGAAGACATCCGGGAAGTCACGGACTACCGGAACGTCCTCAAGGTCTGGCAAAGGGCTGGCGTTAAGAGAATATAACTGTCGCTCGGCTAGTCGGGTCAAGACATTGACTATCTTCCCCGGAGGATGAGTGAGTTGAACAGTCCTAGAGAAGCAATCAATTTTGGCATGATGAGCTGACATCCAGTCCATACCCAAAATGATATTAATATCTGAAAATTTGAGAGCTATCAAAGATGCAAGGAAAACAAGTCTGTCCACTTGGATTTCATTTCCATAACTTACCCTGGAGGTCTGCCATCTAGAACCGGGAGTAGAAATTTCCATAGTGGATGGCATGTTACAGAATGCGGTGTTATGCAAACGAGCATAGTTCTCGGATATAAATGAATGAGAGGCTCCTGTATCGAAAAGAACAGATGCCGGGTGGCAATTAACAAGGAGTGTACCGAGAACGACGTTGGGATCCTCTTGAGCTTCTTCGGCAGAGATACAGTTGACATGGCCATGTGTAGCGGTGGCCGGCTTGGCGTGGAACACTTTCCCTGTCGGCTTGCCACGGCCAACAGCTTTAGCAGATTGGTTGGGGTTGGTCTGGGGACACTCACGCATATAGTGACCAGATTCCCCACACTTGAAACAAGTCACGGAACTGGTACGTGGAGGAGCATTGTTGGTTGCACCCCCATAGGGCTTGGCTGGTGTAGACTGTTGAACAGGGCGAGGCACCTGGAAAGATGGCCTCGGTGTGAACCTGGGTGGCAGGGCGGTGTTGGGCACCCACACGCGGCGCTTCTGAGGACCAGCACCGGATGAGGAACCCATGTCACGGCCATGCTTGCGTGTTGCATCATAATCAGTCTGACCAGTTTCAGCACTGATGGCCTTGTTAACAAGTTTCTGAAAAGATGTGCACTCATGCAGACGGAGGTCGCGGCGAAGCTCAAGACTAAGCCCCTTACGGAACCTTGCTTGCTTCTTGGCATCAGTAGAAACTTCCTCAGTTGCATATCGTGCGAGGTTACCGAACTCCCTGCTGTAAGCATCCACAGAGAGTCGGCCCTGAGTGAAACTGCAGAATTCCTCACGTTTACGGTCCATGAGACCCTCCGGAATGTGATGTTCACGGAAAGCCTCGCTGAATTCAGCCCAAGTAGTGACATGGCCCGCTGGGCGCATAGCTCCATAATTCTCCCACCATAGACTCGCGGGGCCTTCAAGATGATATGCAGCAAAGGTGACCTTGTCAGCCTCCGCTACCAGCGCGGAACGCAGTTTGTGAGAAATACTGCGAAGCCAGTCATCAGCGTCGAGAGGCTCTACGGAGTGGTGGAACGTGGGTGGATGTAACTTGATGAAATCACTGAGTGACACCACGTTAGTCCTCTGATGGTGTGCCGTGTTCTGTTCAATACGCTCCAACAAACGGTTGGTCTCCCGCTTGTTTCTTTCGGCTTCCATCATAACCTCGGCTAGGGAAGGAGGATGAGGCAGATTTGCATTCCTGACTTCACTGCCTTCAGCCTGCTCTTGAGGAGCAGGGTTAGTGCGCGTGTTGACCATCCTAGGTAAACAAGACAATGATTTAGTCAGGATGATAAAATTCCGACATAGGATACAGAATGAAAGGAATAACTCGGAATGCAAGATGATCATCCGTATGACATGGTAGATACAGAAACTGCTTCTTTATTCCATCGTCATACACACCATACAGGGTTTAGCACAAGACCAAACAAGGTACTATTACGGTGAAAAGAGGATTACATCTCATCGGAAACATTCCAAGCTCCTATACATTATTTTCCTACACCTCCGGAAGGCGATACAAACTAGGTCATATCCCACGAGTCACGCAGGACGATAGACGACACAGCTAACACGAACTAGTGATACTACTACTAACTCAAACCGATCCGTAGTAGTCCTCGTAGAAGTCACCTCCATAGCCTGGAAGCTCAACATGATCATCCGGAAATAGACGATCTCGCGGAGCTTGTGGACCATAGGGACTAGGATGAGGTCTTGGACCAACAGGCGGTGGCCTGCGGGGACCGCGAGGTGGGGTGATGCCTCCTACATCACGCCAACCCATCACGTCTGGCAGAGCAGATCTCACAGGATAGAGATCGCGCATATCCGAATATCCAGCTTGCACCGCCGGTGCAAACCGAGTCAATGTGGCCCAATGGTCAGCACGGGTATTGAAGAGCTCTAACCTCAAGGCCCGATTTTCACGGTCCTTATCCTCGAGCGTCTCAGCAGTTTTGCGAGTCCGTGAATCCTCCTGAGTGGGGTCAGCATAGATAGCCTGGAGATACCCTTGTGCTCCCGGAAGTGATCCTGGCATATACTGGAAATCAGAGTCCCGAAATAGGCCAGACCTGACTCGCATGATGGTCATCATAGAGTAGGCGGCGTCCTGCACAGCCATCTCAATAGTAACCCCGAGTCCATAGGAGCAGTGAAGGGGCTCGGTGGACCCAGGATAAGATGGAAATATCCTGACAGTGCAGAGATACTGGCTTTGATTAAAGTCTCGGAATTGCTCTTCGACCGTGTACTCAGGATACCAACGGTATCCAGCCTCAGTCATTATCCTGACCAACATGGCGGTATGACCGGGTACATCTAGGCATCGAGTCAGGCGAACCACTTGATTGAGGTCGCGAGTGGCCATCTGAAAACACAATCATAATGCAAAGGCATTAGAATTTCTAGCAAAATTTCGGCAGCATAACAGTTGTAAATGCTCAAGAAGGATTTGAGACAATTGACAAAGGATTTCATTCACACTCAACATCATCATATCAAAGTTCTGAGTCCATCCTAGCAACATAATGTGGTAGTAGAACTGAACTAGGCTTGTAACCATCAAACCTATAAGGTACTACTGATTAGTAACACGTGATCCTAATAGAGAGAATAGATCCTAATTCCTTAACCCCCAGTGGAAGAATAGACTGACTCAGATCAGAATGTCATAAGATAAAGGAGTAAAAAGAGCCTTACGTTCCAACCCACAAACAATTCCCCTAAATATAACTAAAGAATTTCTAGACTCAACATCGACCTGTTTGGCTTGGAGAACCTACACGCAGTCCGGCTCTGATGCCAACACTGTCAGGACCCCGACTCGATGTCACATCGATCTAGCTTGTAACACCCCATATCACTTTGTGGCCTCACGCACGGTATCCCCACGGGTGTCGCCTTACCTTTGCCCGGGACCGTTTGCGCCTTTTGGCTCACGTATATGATAGTGTCGCTAGCATCCATATGATAAAGAGCCCGGGCTGACATGACTAGTCGTAAACCCAAAGTGGCATAGTGCTTACAGGGACAGGCATCCATGACCCAGCAATGAACGTGTCGGTCATCAGCAAGTGGGTCCGGGCTGTAGCACTGGGCTAGCAGGACTCCGGTAAACCGGGCTGTAGCGGGCTAACAGGACTTCGGTACTCAATGCGTGACATTTCCCCGAAGGGACAGACACAGGAACGAAGAAGGACACATGCCGGCCAGCCTAAGTGTTCCAGAGCAGTAGCAAGCTACCATGGCTCAGTGGTAACACTAGGAGACATTTCCCGGTAAGAGAGGCTACTAAAGATAAACAACTAGATAGTCAGATCCCACACATACCAAGCATTTCAATAGCATACACACAGTATGCTCGATATGTGCAAATACAACATGGCATCACAACATGACTCTACGACACAAGTACTTTATTTAAGGCTCAGGGAGCCATACATAATCATACACACAGGTACGGGTCACACGACCCAGCATTCAAGTCATACAGTCATACAAACCAGCAGCGGAAGTAACTTGTCTGAGTACAGACAACTAGTAAAATAAAAGAGGCTTGGAAAGCCTAGCTATACTACGTGGTCCTTCACAAGCTCAGGATCACCACCTGGGCCTTAGCCTACTCATTGATGTCAACGTCTACGTAGAACCCATCAGAAGGGGTTGCAGCGTCTTCTGTAAAAATGTAAATTATAGCAACATGAGTACAAAGGTACTCAGCAAGACTTACATCAGATCCTACATACATGCATATTATCAAGAAGGGTTGGTGGAGTTATTGCAGCAAGCCAGCTTTGACTCTTGGCCAGGCTAACCTACGAGACTCCAACTTGAAATGGTTTTGCGCACACGAGTCCACTATTCTCCACTTCAATACACTACAGAGGATCCACCTCCGTCTTCCCACGGAAGAGCCATCCTCGGCACTCACACTTATCTTGAGGCTTTTAGTAGTTTCCATTTACTTGTCTATGAACTGTATAGGCAACCAAGTAGTCCTTTACCGCGGACGCGGCTATTCGAATAGATCATGATAACCCTGCAGGGGTGTACTTCTTCATACATGTTTCCACCACTTAGCGTCTGCACACGACATGTGCTCGGCAGACTTCAAGCGAAAGCCGACGTGGGTGTAGACCACGACCTACCTAAACACTTAAGCCTCTAGTCCAGGTTTATCGCCTATCCAGGTTCCATCCGCAGGGAGTCCGGCCGAGGTTTCCCATACGGCCCCGAACGATGTGAACAGGGTTCCCGAGATACCTAACGGGTATTCGGTACACCCGGCCACGTACCTACCGCATCACAACCCACCCCTACGGTCAGCGCTGTCCACGGCCTCCAGTAGGCTACAAACACCAGAAACTACTTGCAACTCCTGGACAGAGAGCTAGGGTGAATAAGAAGTCGAGCGGGGTCATATTTCAGGGCCCAATGCATGGTAGTAGCTGTATCTTAAATCACACATACAGATCTCAGTGCTTAAGGTCGGCTTCAATGAAACAACCCACCATGTACTCCTACATGGCCTCTCATCGATACCTTTACCAAATCGTGTTCACCACACCACTCTCATTACCGACATAATCATTTCACTCTAGCCATCACCCAGATGAACCAGACCTGACACGACTCTAAGCATAGCAGGCATAGCAAGGTAGGAACAACACATACATATGGCTCAATCAACTCCTACACATGCTAGTGGGTTTCATCTAGTTACTGTGGCAATGACAGGTCATGCAGAGGAAATGGTTTCAACTACCGTAGCACACAGCAGTTTGAAATGCGTTGTCTTAATGCAGTAAAAGAGAGCAGGAGCGAGAACATGGGATTGTATCGATATGATCAAATGGTTGGTTGCTTGCCTGATGGTTCGATGCACTGATACGGTTCTTCGTTAGGGTAATCACGGTACTCCTCGGGGGCAGAACCTGCCGCAAAGAACACCGATACACAACCATCACCAAACAATGTGCAACAATATGATGCATGCATGAAACATAGCAATATGAGTGTGTTGGGCTAATGCAACTAAGACCAGAAGGGTTTCTACCAATTTGAATCAAAGATTCAAATTTCAAACTCAAACATGGCCTTTTAAAGTGCTTTTCCGTGTTCTGCATTAAACATCAGGTTAACTTGTTTAATCATGCATGAAAATAGTACAGATGGATAGATTGGATTTTTCTGATCATTTTTCATATATAATTTGTCTGATTTGGAGTTACAGAATAAAAGTTATGAATTTTTGAAGTTTAAACTATATTCTGGATTTTCCTATATTAGATTAATTCCAGAAAATCAATTATTGCGTCAGCCTGACGTCAGTGTGACGTCAGCAGGTCAACGGAACACGTCCGGGTCAAACCTGACAGTGGGTCCCGCGTGTCAGTGTGATTAGATTAATTAAAGTTTAATTAAAACTAAACCTGTTTAATTAACAGGGCTGGGCCCCACCTGTCATTGACTCAGGGGAGTCAACCAGGGCCCACCCGTGGTCAAACCCGGGTCGGCTGCACCGGCGTTTAGCCGCCGGCGAGCCCGACGCGGCGGCGGAAGTGGTTTTGGCCGTTTCGGCCACCAAATGGGTCGCGGAGACCACCAGAGTGGAGCTGAGGACGAGCCGCAGCTCTTGGTGGAGTCCGTTCGGGTCGGGGTGGCCGGAGTTGGCGCCGGCGATGACTTTGGCGGCCACCGGGGTTCGGCCGAAGACGAACTTGACGCTAGAGGGGTCGGAGAGGCTCGGGGAGTGGCTAGCTAGGTGCTAAGTGACACGGTGAGCATGATGGACACCGTGGAGTGGTCGGAGGGTGACCGGGAGCACGTCGGCGACGAGCTCCACGGCGGTGGGTGCGGTTGAGCTCCGGGAGCTTGCTACACGGCTCGGGAGCAAGAAAAGGAGGGGGGAAGATGGCTAAGCTCATAGTGAGTGCGACGAAGCCCTTGGTGTGGCCGGAGATGGACCGGAGCGACGACGGCGTTGAAGGGGATCTCCGGCGACGGCGGTTCGGGCGAGGTCGTTGCGGTGGACTCGGGCGTTGCGAGCGCTCGGGGCTCGGCTTGCTCGATGGAGTGGACAGCGGCGGAGCTCCTGGACACGATGAGAGGACGCACGGGTGGCGGGGAGCACGGCTACGACGAAGGCACGGCGATGGTGGCGTCGGCCATGGCGGGGGAGCGCGAGGGGGAGGAGCTGGAGAGGAGAGGGGGTGTCTGGGGGGTTCGGGGGAGCGAGGGAGGCCGGTCCACGACGTCACCGGGCGAGGGGAGCGGCGAGGCGGCGAGCAGGTGCGTGGCGCGCGCTGCGGTCGCCGTCGGGCACCTGCCTGCCTGCCTGGCCGGCAAGCAGCTCGCTGGAGCGGCGCTGGGCTGGGCCGGCAGGTGGGCCGGGTGCTGGGCGCCAGGTAAGTTTTTTCCATTTCTTTCTGTTTTCTGTTTTTTTAATACTTCTGCAACTTTGTTGAATTAAATAAAATACTTAGGCAACTCCTAAAATCACCAAACTACTCCTGGTCCATAGTTGGATTATTTCCAACATGAAACATTTTAGTTTGGAGATATTTGAGCATTTAAATATTTTATATAATTTTAAATGCCCAAATTCAAATATTTATGATTTAATTCAAAAACCCTAAGATGGCCTAGGAAAATGTGCACCACTTTTGGCAGAGGTTCTGAACGAAGACAAAAATGATGGGCATTTTAGAAGGGCATTTCAGGTTCATTGAAAAAGTTTTTAGTAAACCCTAGTTGGTTTCAGAGGGGACTGGGGGTTCTGTCATCCCCATTTCAGGTTTCTGGTGAAGGAATAAACATGATGCAACACTCTAATGCATGACTAGCTAGGGTGTGACACTATCGGTCATCTCTTCACTTCCTAAGCCGGCAATCTCATTTGTGATGAGAGCAAGCCTAGAGTACATCTCAGCGACACCTTCACCATCCTTCATCTTGAACTTGTCAAGTTGGCTTTGAAGTACATCCAACTTGGATTCCTTGACGGAGTCGGTACCTTCGTGCATATCAATCAAAGTGTCCCAAATTTCCTTTGCATTCTCAAGGCGGCTGACTTTGTTGAATTCTTCGGGGCACAATCCGTTGAAGAGAATATCACAAGCTTGAGCATTGTATTGCAACATCTTCAACTCATCTGCGGTAGCTTCACGGTTTGGTTCTCTCCCGTCAAAGAAGTCACCTTGCAAACCAACACACACAATAGCCCAAACGGCGGGGTTATGTCCAAGAATATGCATTTTCATTTTATGTTTCCAACTAGCAAAGTTAGTACCATCAAAGTAAGGACCTCTACGGTGATAATTTCCCTCGCTAGACGCCATACTCTCCTAGGTTGTGAAACCAAGGCTATGACCACCAAAAGCTATGGAGATCAAAGCAAATGGAGACCAAAGCTCTAATACCACTTGTAGGATCGGAAGTATGTCTAGAGGGAGGGGTGATTAGACTACTTGACCAAATAAAAACTTAACCTTTTCCCAATTTTAGTTCTTGGCAGATTTTAGCTAATTTAGGACAAGTCAAGCAATCGTCACATAATTCAAGCAAGCATGCAAGAGTATATAGGCAGCGGAAAGTAAAGCATGCAACTTGCGAGAATGTAAAGGGAAGGGTTTGGAGAATTCAAACGCTATTGGAGACACGGATGTTTTTCCCGTGGTTCGGATAGGTGGTGCTATCCTACATCCATGTTGATGGAGACTTCAACCCACGAAGGGTAACGGTTGCGCGAGTCCACACAGGGCTCCACCCAAGGGCAACGGTTGCGCGAGTCCACACAGGGCTCCACCCACGAAGGGTCCACGAAGAAGCAACCACCCACAAAGGGTCCACGAAGAAGCAACCTTGTCTATCCCACCATGGCCATCGCCCACACAAGACTTGCCTCACTAGCGGTAGATCTTCACGAAGTAGGCGATCTCCTTGCCCTTACAAACTCCTTGGTTCAACTCCACAATCTTGTCGGAGGCTCCCAAGTGACACCTAGCCAATCTAGGAGACACCACTCTCCAAGAAGTAACAAATGGTGTGTAGGTAATGAACTCCTTGCTCTTGTGCTTCAAATGATAGTCTCCCCAACACTCAACTCTCTCTCATAGGATTTGGATTTGGTGGAAAGAGGGTTTGAGTGGAAAGCGACTTGGGAAGGCTAGAGATCAAGATTCATATGGTAGGAATGGAATGTCTTGGTCTCAACACATGAGTAGGTGGTTCTTTCTCAGAACATATGAGTTGGAATGGTGTGTGTGTTCTGATGGCTCTCTCATCGAATGAGAAGGAGGTGGAGGGGTATATATAGCCTCCACACAAAATCCAACCGTTACACAGTTTTCCAATCTCGGTGGGACCGAATCAATAAGCTCGGTCGGACCGAAAATGTAAACCTAGTGACCGTTAGTGATTTTCAGTGGGACTGACATGCAACTCGGTAGGACAGATATGGTTAGGGTTTGGGCATAACGTAATCTCGGTGAGACCGATTACACGAACTCGGTGAGACCAAATTTGGTAATTAGCTAACCAGAGAGTTGGTCAGGAAAACTCGGTGGGACCGATTTGCTCTTTCAGTGAGACCGAGTGGAACTCGGTGAGACCGAAAAGTTACAAATGGGAAACACTGAGTTTACATTGCAATCTCGGTGGGACCAATTCGCTCTTTCGGTAAGACCGAAAAGTTACGGAAGGGAAACAGAGAGTTTGCAACCCCATCTCGGTGAGACCGAGATCCTTATCGATAGAACCGAATTGCTAGGGTTTGGCAGTGGATAATGACAAGTGAAACTCGGTGGTGCCGGATAGGAAGAATCGGTAGGACCGAGTTTGGCTTAGCGTTTAGGTCATATGTGGATATGGGAAAGTAGTTGAGGGTTTTGGAGCATATCACTAAGCACATGACGCAAGAGGCTCATTAAGCAACACCTCATCCCTCCTTAATAGTATTGGCTTTTCCTATGGACTCAATGTGATCTTGGATCACTAAAATATAAAATGAAGAGTCTTGAGCTTTTGAGCTTGAGCCAATCCTTTGTCCTTAGCATTTTGAGGGTTCCACTTTCACATCCATGCCATGCCAATCATTGAGCTTTCCTGAAATAATCATCTTGGAATAGCATTAGCTCAATGAGCTATATGTTGTTATGAATTACCAAAACCACCTAGGGATAGTTGCACTTTCAATCTCCCCCTTTTTCGTAATTGATGACAACATATAGATCAAAGCTTCGACAAATGATAATAAGCGTGCAATATATCGTCGCTTTGAGAAGTATGTGATAAGTATGAGCTCCCCCTAAATTTGTGCATATTTAAAATTTGCTTTGGACTGCAAATGCACAAAGAGTTAGAGTCATGGGTTACTCTTCCATGTCACATACATCTTGGTGGAGCGCTCAAAATGATAAGAATGAAATACATGCACTCATCACCAAGAATAATGAATGATCACAAGATAGATAAGATAATAGCATTAAGCAAGCATTAAGTGTAGCTTATGATCAAACACATGATCATCAATGTCTCACGAATAATAACGTAGTATCTCAAGCACTCAAAAGCAAACAAGTTCGAAAAACCACCAAGTAAAGCAAGAGAGAAAAGCAACACTCTCTCTCTCTCTCTCTCTCGAAGCCTATGATCTATACATCTTCTCCCCCTTTGGCAACAAGTTACCAAAAAGTTCCTAGAAAATGCATAGCACTAGATCGACGCTCAGGCTTGATCTTCAGGTGGCGGTGGAGTCCGGATCACTCCAAGGACGAAGGCTTCGGTAGATGCTGAAGTAGTCGCTGGAGTTGGAGCTGAAGTAGATGCTGGAGCTAGTGGAATTGAGGCTGTAGCGGATGCTGAAGTGGTGGCTCTTGTGTCAGCAACTGGCACGGCAGATGTCCTCGGGCCTCGTGGCACTCTGGCAAAGGTATGAGTGGTAGTCCTGCCTCTCCTCTCCTGCATGTCCTCCTGGAGCTGCTCCACTGCAGACTGAACTTCTGTTACCTTGACATCCAAGTCATAGAACTTCTGTTCCATGATTCTCTCTAGGCTCTGCTGATTCTGAGTGAGAGTGGCCAGACTTTGCTCAATCCTCAGCGTGGATGCAATCAAGTAACCAAGCTGCTCTTGTTTAGTCTTCAAGAAGTATTCAGATGCCTCCTCTTGGGTAGGCATCTTGGCAGCTTTCTCCTTCCTTGCCTTCTCCTTCTTTGCAAATGCTTGGGTAGATGATGGCTCGTTCTCAGTCATGACAACTTGATTGTCCTCGAAATCTGGACGGATGGGCAAATGTTCCTTGTCCAATAAATATATGCCCGTGCCCATCTTGGAGTTGATGAGCTCCTGAATCTGAGGGGCATATCCGCAGCTCCTCTTCTGGTCTGCTGCAGTCCTCTTGATAGTTTCCACTATGAGGCTCATCACCTTGAACTTTTGAGGCACATCAAACACATGTAGCAAGTTGATAGCATGGCCTCTGATCATCTTGTGATCTGCAGACTTGGGCAGTAAGGTGTGCCTTAGTATCCAATTGATCGTCGGGAGTCCTGACAGAAGGTAATGCACAGAGCCAAACTTGAAGGTGTCAAGAGCTTCATTGGGAATTTCCTTGTACATATTGGACATGGAGTTGTGGTCCATCTTCTTCTTGGCATAGATATCCAAGTCTTCATCTTGCTCCTCTGGGGCATTAATGATCTGTGCCCACTCAGCCACGGTAGATTGGTACCTTGTACCCTCAGACATCCATGTGATCCTCCCATCTGGATAAAAGTGAGCCGTGGAGTAGAACTGCATGATAAGCTCCTTGTTCCACTTTGTGAGCTTCTGCCCAACAAAGTCGGCTACTCCACAAGCTATGAAGTTGTCTTGCACTCTAGGATAGTACTCCTCATTGTCCTTGATGTATGTCCAATCAACCCAACGCATATCACAGACAATGGGCTTCTTATCTAACAGCATACTCTCATAGAAATCCTGCTGCTCCTTGGTGTGAAACTTGTAGTCCACGGCAGTCCTTCTCCTTGAAGCATACGGGTCTGCTTCTCTCCACTTTCTCAGCCCTGAATCTCTCCTGAGCTTCATGTCCTCAGCCACAGGATGAGCATCGTTGTGGTCTGGGATCTTGGGCTTTAACTTTCTCAGGACATTTTCTTCTTCTTCAGCAACAGTCTCAGGCACTAGGGCCTTGTTCTTTTCAGCTACAGGAATGCTCCTTGTATTCCTCTTTGGTTTTGGCTTGGAGGCATCTTTGGGCTTAGATGCAGTAGCCCCTGACCTTATGGCATCACCCATTAGCTTGGGTGCCTTGGGCGCTGGTGCAGCTACCTCTTCTTCCTCTTCTGCTTCCATGATGGAAGCTTTTCCAAGCACTCTAGCAACAGTCTTCTTTACCCTTTCCTTTCTTTTCTTGCCCTCAGCTGCAACTGGCTCTTGGGGAGTGGGCTTCTCAGTTGAGGCTCTAGCCTTTGACATGGGCTGCCTGCCTGCTGGCCTTTTGATTTTCAGACCTGGCTTAGTGCCTTGAGCTGGCTCAATTCTCTTGGAAGTGGCCTCTTCCTCTGCCACATAGTCCTCATCTTCAGAGTCTGAAGTTTTCTTCTTCCTTTGTCTCGTGGCAGCCTTTGGCAAATTGCTAGGAGTGCTCTTGCTGCCTTCATCAGATGAACTGGAGGGACTAGTGCCCTCACTCATCACCACTTGCTGCTCTGACATATTTTGGCTATCACTTTGATCAGACATGCTGCAAACTGACTGCTGACCCTGTGAATAGATTATAGATGAGGTAGAAAGGATGAGCATCACAAAATACAGAGATTTTTGCAAAAAGAATGATCCAAAAACTTAGTTTCAGTTTCCTACTGAAATCATCTCGGATCTACCGATTTTCAAACTTGGTGATACCGAAGCAGTTTTGGAACCTAAACTAGTGAACTCGGTAGGACCGAGTCATAGTTCGGTGGCACCGAGACTACTAGGGTTTCACAAAATTCCAAAATCGGTCACACCGATAAGTAATTCTCGATCACACCGAGTCTCACTTGTGCAATGGAATAAGCCAAATCGGTGGGACCGAGTTTTTCAACTCGGTGGGTCCGAGATGGTTTTGGCGGAAGCCTAAACCTAGAATTTTCGAATCAAACCTAATCTATGGGCGTTTTGACTGGATAGAAGTTTCTCAAACGTGGAAAGAATCAATATCATCACAATGTGCTAGGAATTAGATTGAGGAATAGCACAGAGATCAAGTCCATACCCTAGTTTGGCGGGGACTTGCTACGGCGGCAACGGCGGGGCAGAATTCCCGTTGACGGCGATGGATACCAGCGACTGGAGGCTGCTGGCGGCGAGAAGACGATCCGGAGACCTCGAGGGCAGAGCAGGCTATCGCGCGGGCGAAGGGGTTCGGAGAAATTTCCAAATTTTGCCCGTGACTATATATAGCCCGACCCTGTCGGTGTGACCGAGTGGAACAACTCGGTGGCACCGAGATTCATAACTGCGTGCAGTTACTGAAACTCGGTGTGACCGAAAAGTTCAAATCGGTTGCACCGAGATTGAAAACCTAGATCAACTTAATGATCTCGGTAGGACCAAAAGTGGAGTATCGGTCAGACCGAGAATCATAAAGAGGTTTTGGAAGTTTAAGTCTATGACGAATCGGGGACTCCGAGCGCTCCTCACACAGAGTGGTTCGAATCTGACTTGAGCAAATTTTGTGATGCAGCATGAATAGAGTTTGAGACGAGAAAAGCATAGATAGCTAGAGGAGGTTCTTAGGCATTCTTGTCCATCCACTTGGCAAAAAGAAATAAAACCGAACAATCAAAACAACAAGTGGATGTCCTCAAACGAGTAAAATATGCAACCAGCATGCTCACACAATAAGATGGCAAATGAAATATGTGGCAAGGCATGCACAACGAATACTAGCATCTATCAAGCAATTTGCGATGACTAGGTCATCTATGTATGAGTATATTGACTTAGGAGTCAAGTGAGAACACTTGATCATAGGTCATACTCATCGTTTAAGCCCAAGTGGGGTTACCACTTTTACATAAAGCATTGTTGTGTTCACATCTTTAGAGTTGCTTTAGCTCAAGTCTTAGAGTAAAGCTCCCCCTAGATGTGATATCCCCCCTTAAGAGGGATGAACTAACCTTTGGTTTTGTCGATGATGACTTCATGTAGATATTGGAGATGTGGATGCTCAATGTTGATGTAGATCTCTTGGAGCTATCCATTTGAGTGAATTGCACTTTCAATACCTACATGGGTTAGTTCCACAAGGAACAAACAAGGATATCCATAGACATAGAGTGATGCACACAAAAGATGATGTCCATGAAAACTTTTAGGTTACCTTGTCCCTTGTCTTACCAACAAGAGGGTTTGTGACTCCTTGAACTAGTGCAAGATGTGGAAGTTGATTGCACTTGTTCTTGCCAAAATGATAAGAGTGAAGTATGTTGGCGGAGTCACCCTCAAGAACTCTCTAGTTCTTCTTCTTTTGGATCCACATCATCTTGATGGGAATCCTTGGAGTTGTAGTCATACTTGATGAAGTGGAGCTTGAAGTAGTCTTGGGAATCCACTTGACTAAGGTCTTCGGAGCTTCTTCAAATGCATCAATTTCCTCTTGAAGCTTGTCCTTGCCTTTTTGCTTGTAGTCTTGTGGTGGAAGATCATCTTGAGCTTGTGTCCCCTTGAAAGAAGTATCATACTTCTCTTGTTGAGGGACAAACTTTGTCTTGGGGTATTGATCTTCTTCCCACTCAACTCCATTGGCATTGAACTTTTGTTCAAAACCAACACCTTGATTCTTTCGGTGCATTCCTTGCTTGCGCACAATTTCCTCGAATTGCTTACTCCCAGCAAGGCTTTTGTACACTCCTTTCTCTATAATTCCCTTCAATAAACTAGTTTCTTGCTCAAGTGTAACTTGGCTAAGAGAATCATTAGTGGAATCAAGAGAACTACTAGAAGCAACAATATTGGATTTAACATGATCATTGTTACTGCTAGAGGAAGAATCTTCCTTGTTAGACTTGACTTGAGGCATGTAAGTGGATAAGAGTAAACGCTTGGCAATGTAAGAAGAACTTTTCTTGCGGAGATCATCATTGATTGCTTTTAAGAACTCATGCTCTTGCTCAAGATTGAGCTTTTCAAAGCGTAATTTCTCATGAGCTCTTAAAAGTTCTCGATGATCTTCGAAGATAGTGTCATGAGCTAACTTAAGAGTTTTTAGTTCTTTAGTTAGAGCCTCAATCTTCTCCTTATTATTGTCATTCGTTTTATCTTGATTAGCATATTTAATTGACACTTCATCATAGTATTCATCACTAGAGTTGTCAACAAGCAAATCATCACCTAACAAGTCATCTTCATCACTATTGAAATCAACATACTCGGGGTGTGTTACCTTAGGACCTTTGGCCATGAAGCATCTTCCAATTCCTTCATTTGGTGAGTCAAATATGTCGTAGGAGTTGGTTGACACAAGTGCTAGACCGGCAACACCTTCATCTTGAGTATCTTCGGAGTCGGAGTGATAACTTCTCTCGGAGTGGCTGTCGGAGTCGGAGCTGGATACCCATTCACCAACATGAGCTTGATGTCTTCTTCTTGTGTAGCTCCTTGATGATTTTTCCTTCCTTTCCGAATCCTTGCTTCTCCGTGAGTATCTTCGTTCATAATGATCATCTCTACTCCTTCTCTCTCTTGGTGATGATTCTTTGCTTCTTCTTTTTGGAGAATCTTCTCTTCTCTTGTAGGGAGCCGTACACTCATTGGAATAGTGTCCAGATCTTCCACAATTGTAACAGTTTCGCTCTCGACTAGAAGATCTTTTGTCATTGTAGGACCTTGACTTGGAGCTTCTATCTTTGCTTCTACTCTTGTAGAACTTGTTGAAGTTCCTCACCATTAAGCTCAATTCTTCATTGAAGTCTTGTTTCTCACTCGATGATGTAGGGGCTTCACATGAGGCTTTATAGGCACCACTTGATTTGTTGTGAAGTTCCTCTTTATCCTTAAGTGACATCTCATGAGCAACAATTCTTCCAATCACCTCCGTTGGCTTGAGATCTTTGTAGTTGGGCATCATTTGGATCAATGTGCACACGGTATCATATTTTCCATCCAAGGCTCTTAGAATCTTCTTGATGATGAATCTATCGGTCATCTCTTCACTTCCTAAGCCGGCAATCTCATTTGTGATGAGAGCAAGCCTAGAGTACATCTCAGCGACACCTTCACCATCCTTCATCTTGAACTTGTCAAGTTGGCTTTGAAGTACATCCAACTTGGATTCCTTGACGGAGTCGGTACCTTCGTGCATATCAATCAAAGTGTCCCAAATTTCCTTTGCATTCTCAAGGCGGCTGATTTTGTTGAATTCTTCGGGGCACAATCCGTTGAAGAGAATATCACAAGCTTGAGCATTGTATTGCAACATCTTCAACTCATCTGCGGTAGCTTCACGGTTTGGTTCTCTCCCGTCAAAGAAGTCACCTTGCAAACCAACACACAAAATAGCCCAAACGGCGGGGTTATGTCCAAGAATATGCATTTTCATTTTATGCTTCCAACTAGCAAAGTTAGTACCATCAAAGTAAGGACCTCTACGGTGATAATTTCCCTCGCTAGACGCCATACTCTCCTAGGTTGTGAAACCAAGGCTATGACCACCAAAAGCTATGGAGATCAAAGCAAATGGAGACCAAAGCTCTGATACCACTTGTAGGATCGGAAGTATGTCTAGAGGGGGGGTGATTAGACTACTTGACCAAATAAAAACTTAACCTTTTCCCAATTTTAGTTCTTGGCAGATTTTAGCTAATTTAGGACAAGTCAAGCAATCGTCACATAATTCAAGCAAGCATGCAAGAGTATATAGGCAGCGGAAAGTAAAGCATGCAACTTGCGAGAATGTAAAGGGAAGGGTTTGGAGAATTCAAACGCTATTGGAGACACGGATGTTTTTCCCGTGGTTCGGATAGGTGGTGCTATCCTACATCCATGTTGATGGAGACTTCAACCCACGAAGGGTAACGGTTGCGCGAGTCCACACAGGGCTCCACCCAAGGGCATCGGTTGCGCGAGTCCACACAGGGCTCCACCCATGAAGGGTCCACGAAGAAGCAACCACCCACAAAGGGTCCACGAAGAAGCAACCTTGTCTATCCCACCATGGCCATCGCCCACACAGGACTTGCCTCACTAGCGGTAGATCTTCATGAAGTAGGCGATCTCCTTGCCCTTACAAACTCCTTGGTTCAACTCCACAATCTTGTCGGAGGCTCCCAAGTGACACCTAGCCAATCTAGGAGACACCACTCTCCAAGAAGTAACAAATGGTGTGTAGGTAATGAACTCCTTGCTCTTGTGCTTCAAATGATAGTCTCCCCAACACTCAACTCTCTCTCATAGGATTTGGATTTGGTGGAAAGAGGGTTTGAGTGGAAAGCAACTTGGGAAGGCTAGAGATCAAGATTCATATGGTAGGAATGGAATGTCTTGGTCTCAACACATGAGTAGGTGGTTCTTTCTCAGAACATATGAGTTGGAATGGTGTGTGTGTTCTGATGGCTCTCTCATCGAATGAGAAGGAGGTGGAGGGGTATATATAGCCTCCACACAAAATCCAACCGTTACATAGTTTTCCAATCTCGTTGGGACCGAATCAATAAGCTCGGTCGGATCGAAAATGTAAACCTAGTGACCGTTAGTGATTTTCGGTGGGACTGACATGCAACTCGGTAGGACCGATATGGTTAGGGTTTGGGCATAACGTAATCTCGGTGAGACTGATTACACAAACTCGGTGAGACCGAATTTGGTAATTAGCTAACCAGAGAGTTGGTCAGGCAAACTCGGTGGGACCGATTTGCTCTTTCGGTGAGACCGAGTGGAACTCGGTGAGACCGAAAAGTTACAAAGGGGAAACACTGAGTTTACATTGCAATCTCGGTGGGACCGATTCGCTCTTTCGGTAAGACCAAAAAGTTATGAAAGGGAAACAGAGAGTTTGCAACCCCATCTCGGTGAGACCGAGATCCTTATCGGTAGAACCGAATTGCTAGGGTTTGGCAGTGGCTAATGACAAGTGAAACTCGATGGTGCCGGATAGGAAGAATCGGTAGGACCGAGTTTGGCTTAGGGTTTAGGTCATATGTGGATATGGGAAAGTAGTTGAGGGTTTTGGAGCATATCACTAAGCACATGAAGCAAGAGGCTCATTAAGCAACACCTCATCCCTCCTTAATAGTATTGGCTTTTCCTATGGACTCAATGTGATCTTGGATCACTAAAATATAAAATGAAGAGTCTTGAGCTTTTGAGCTTGAGCCAATCCTTTGTCCTTAGCATTTTGAGGGTTCCACTTTCACATCCATGCCATGCCAATCATTGAGCTTTCCTGAAATAATCATCTTGGAATAGCATTAGCTCAATGAGCTATATGTTGTTATGAATTACCAAAACCACCTAGGGATAGTTGAACTTTCATCTGGTTCATCTGGGTGATGGGCTAGAGTGAAATAATTATGTCAGTAATGTGAGGGATGTGTTGAACATGATTTGGTAAAGGTATCGATGAGTGGCCATGTAGGAGTACATGGTGGGTTGTTTCATTGAGGCCATCCACAAGAACTGAGATCTGTATGCGTGATTTAAGATTCAGCTAGTACCACACATTGGGCCCTGAAATATGACCCCGCTCGACTTACTGACCCCTTTCGCCCTCTGTCCAGGAGTTCCAACTAGTTTCTAGTGTTTGTAGGTTATGTGTTGGCGGTCGTGCATAGCGCTGACCCTAGGGGTGGGCTATGATGCGGTGGATACACTGTGGACGGGTATGCCGGGCGCCCGTTTGGCGTCTCGGGACCCTGTACACATCGTTTGGGGCCACTGAGGACACCCCGGCCGGATTTCCTTGCGGATGGAACCTGAATAGGCGATAAACCTGGACTAGAGACTTGTGCGGTTAGTCAGGTCATGGTCTAAACCCACGTCGGCTTTCGCTTGAAGTCTGCTGAGCACATGTCATGTGCAGACGCTAAGTGGTGGAAACATGTGTGACGAAGTACACCCCTGCAGGGTATAAAACTATTCGAATAGCCGCGTCCGCGGTAGAGGACTACTTGGTTGCCTATACAGTTCATAGACAAGTTAATGGATACTACTAAAAGACTCAAGATAAGTGTGAGTACCGAGGATGGCCCTCTCGTAGGATGACGAGGGAGGATCCCCGGTGGAGTATTGTGTTGGTGATTAGTGGACTCGTGTGCGAAAACTATTTTACTAGTGGAATCTCGTAGGATAGCTTAGCCAAGAGTCAAAGCTGGCTTTCTGCAATAACTCCACCACCCTGTTGAGAATGAGCACGTATAGTAGGTTCTGATGTAAGACTTGCTAAGTACCTTTGTACGCATGTTTGCTTAATTACTGTTTTCGGACGACAACACCGCCCCCTTCAATGGGTTTTATGTAGATCTCGATGTCGATGAGTGACTTGCCACCCAGGTGGTGATCCTGGCCATGGAGGGCCCTATGTAGATAGGCAGGCTTCGAGAGGCCTTCTTTCTTTCTAGTGTCTGTACTCATACTATTTGCTTCCGCATGTGCTTGTATGCTTGTATGACTTGAGTGTCGGGTCATGTGACCCCTACCTGTATGAACATGTTATGTATGGCTCTTTGGAGCCTTTAAATAAAGTACTTCAGTTGTAGAGTTTTGTTGTGATGCCATGTTGTATTTGCACATATCGAGCATATTGTGTGTATGATTGCAATGCTTGGTATGTGTGGGATCCGACAATCTAGTTGTTTATCCTTGGCAGCCTTTCTTATGGGCAAATGTAGTCTAGTGCTCCCCGAGCCATAGTAGTCCGCTACAGCCCGGTTCACCGGAGTCCTGCTAGCCCAGCACTACTGCTCTGGACACTTGACTGGCCGGCATGTGTTTCACTTCGTTCCTATGTCTATCCCTTCGGGGAAATGTCACGCGGTGACTTCCGGAGTCCTGCCTAGCCTACTACAGCCCGGGTTCCCCGGAGTCCTGTTAGCCCAGTACTACAGCCCGGATTCACACGCTGATAACCGACATGCTCGATGTGATTCACGTTTGCCTGTCTCCATAGGTCTGTGCTGCTTTGGGTTCACGACTAGCCATGTCGGCCCGGGTTCTCTGTCATATGGATGCTAGCGACACTATCATATACATGAGCCAAAAGGCGCAAACGGTCCCGGGCCATGGTAAGGCGACACCCGTGGGGATACTGTGCATGAGGCCGCAATGTGATATGAGGTGTTATCGGCTAGATCGATGTGACTTGGAATCGGGGTCCTGACATGGGCTAAGTTGGGACAACCCTGCAGGGATTTGAACTTTCGAAAGCTGTGCCCGCGGTTATAGGCAGATGGGAATTTGTTAATGTCCGGTTGTAGAAAACCTGAAGTTGACCTTAATTAAAATACATCAACCACGTGTGTAACCGTGATGGTCTCTTCTCGGCAGAGTCCGGGAAGTGAACACGGTGTTGGAGTTATGCTTGACGTAGGTTGTTTTAGGATCACTTCTTGATCATAGTTGTTCGACCTTGCTTTTGCCTTCTCTTCTCGCTCTCATGTGCGTATGTTTAGCCACCATATATGCTAGTTGCTTGCTGCAGCTCCACCTCATACCTTTACCTTACCCATAAGCTTAAATAGTCTTGATCGCGAGGGTGTGAGATTGCTGAGTCCCCGTGACTCACAGATAGTTCCAAAACCAGCTTGTAGGTGCCGTTGAACCGTGCAGGTGACGCAAGCAAACTCAAGGAGGAGCTAGATGAAGATCTTGTCCTTTGTGTTGTTTCGTTCTAGTTGATCAGTAGTGGAGCCCAGTTGGGGTCGATCGGGGATCTGTGTAGCATTTGGGGTAGTCTTCTTTTATTTTGGTTCCATAGTCGGACCTTGATTGTATCTGGATGATGTAATGCTTTGTTCATGTATTGTGTGAAGTGGCGATTGTAAGCCAACTATGTATCTCTTTCCCTTATGTATTACATGGGTTGTGTGAAGATTACCTCACATGCGACATTGCTTTGAATGCGGTTATGCCTCTAAGTCATGCTTCGACACGTGGGAGATATAGTCGCATCGAGGGCGTTACAAGTTGGTAATCAGAGCCTTCCCCGACCTTAGGAGCCCCCCTGCTTGATCGAATCACTGGCATTGTTCAGTCTAGAAAAAAATGTTTTGAGTCATTTACGATTATATATATCGGAGAGTAGGAATTATTTTTACTCCTCAGTCCCTTCGTCGCTCTAGTGAGGCATCCTAACATAGAGTTTTGACCCTTCTCTTCTCAAATTTCACTAAAAAAAATTTGGATCACGCAGGTATCTTGGAATCATTCCGATGGTTTTGTGACGAGAACATTGTTCTTGGTGCCTCCTGACATTTAGGGGTTGTGGCAGTGTCCCGAGGAGTTGAGCTCCAAGGTGTTGTCGTCACAAATTTTATCATTGAGATTCTGGAATACCTGAGTTTAGTTTCGCCGACATCAAAAATCTCTTTTATGCAGTTGTTGGTGAGATAACCTCGACGCCACCCAGTACTGGGGCGGGAGTTCGGGAGTGTTGCCATAACTCGTATAACGGATGCTTTTCGAAGGTTGAGGTAGACGAATTCCGAAGGTTTCTTGGTTATGTGTTGAAGGATGGATACAGCTGGATGTAGGATTTGCTAGCTTTGGGTGAGATATTATGCTTCCCCTGTATCCCCAACGCCTGATTGCATAACCAGAAAATTTCGGGAGTTTATAAGTGGGAATTCAAGTAGCTCTTAGGATATCTTTCCGACAGATGTATGATATGAAATTGGGGTTCGACATCTAGTGGTCCGCCTATTCGCGGTTGGTTTTACAGTGATCTCATTGTGTCTTAAAGAGTCCTTGGCTATGCCGACTCGGGGATTCTTCGTATGTCATGTGCACTGCCTTGTACATGGTGGTGTTGTACGATCGAGCCTGTGTAGGCCCACCACGAAAACTTCGAACAAAATCTCTATCATATGTTTGTTCCGGCTTATTCTGCAAGCCAATCCTTTGTTTTGTTTTGAGTTGTGGTATTTGAGTTGCTTCGAAGTCAAGTGTTGATTCCATACCTTCCCTAAGCGGTGTTTTCACATTTCTATGTGAATACTAATCCTTTTCGATCATTGAGTTTGTCATTTCAATTTTTTTTCAACCGGTGTGCTTCACTTCAAGTGGATCCGATCATTTCAACATCCGCAAGATCATTTATCACTTCTTCTCAACGGTGTTTTGCTTCTTCCGTCCCAAGTTGCCTTTGTTTTTCCCGCCCACCAACCCTTTTTCTTCAAGGACTCAGATTTCTCAATCAAGTATCCATCTTATGGATGTGAGGACTCTTCATTCTTGTCTTTCAATGTTCTTATCCGGTGATTCTCATGAAGATTCTAACGGAGCTTCAAGTTCGTCACTCTTCACTCGTTTTCTTCTCCTATGGATACAAATCAAGCTTTGGTGTTGATCATCTCCTTTTTCCTCGTTTTCAAATACCTTCTCATGCCGGTGCACCTCATATTCATTCACTTCTCGCTATTTAATTGTTCCGGAGTGTTTAAGATATCTCAAAAGATTCAAGTTTCCATTCTCAATTCATTCAAGCTTTTCCGAGTATGTTACCTCATTCAAGCCATTTATTTCAACCGGCGCAAATCGCTCTTTTAAATCACTTCAATGGTGTTTCTTTTGAGTGGGCCCTAACCCACAGGTCATTCCCAGGATTTTACATGACTCTTCTTATTTTCCCGGAGTTATCCTCAAATTTCTTTTCGAAGTTTGACGTAAGAATGATTTATCATCAGTCAAATGCCTTTCTCCAAGATCGTTTAAAATATTTTCATCATTGGCTCAACCTCTTCATTTTTGATTCTTTCGGAGTGTCTCAACACTTCATGGTGGTGTTTCTCATCGTCATTCTCTGCATTTGAAGACCGAAGAAGAGTTTTCCCTTGAATCTTGTTTCATTCTATCAAAGATTCGTGGTTCTAGCTTAATGCCTTCTTCTCATAATTGTCTTCGATTGTGAGAATTCGTTTCACTCATCCGGAGTAATTCAGGAGTATTTTTCAGTTTGATTATCCAGAGGCCATCATCTCAGAATTATTCATTCCAGCCTTCAGCTCTCGTTCTCCAAATCTTACCGGTGCATCGCTCAAGTATTCTCTAGTCAGTTCATGAGCTCTTCGTTTCACTTGTACCAAATTCCCTCAAGTATCTTCATTCGTTCTCTAATTCTTACCAGTGATTCATCCCTTTACTTCATTCACTTTCAATCCTTACAGTGGTTCGTTCAAGATTTCTCTTCCTTGGTTATCATATTAATTCATTAGTTCTTTCCAATCATACTGGTGGTTCGTCGAGACCTTCCCAAGTTTGCGCTATATCTCGCTTAATCCTTTCTACAAGAATAAGTAGTATGTCAAATCCGGTACTTGTCATCAATTAAATTGGTGAAAGATAAGCATAATGTAATTCTTATTCTTGTTTCATCGAGTAAACTCAATTCCGTATTCCGGACGCTCATCAAGTTCTCAGTTTTCAATTGTGTCATATTTTTCTTTCCCGGAGTTCCAAGCTCTCTCAATTATGTCATCGCGGAGATCCATCTAAATCATTACAAGGTTTCACCTTGGGTTTTAAACTTCTCTTTCCTTTCGTTTGATCATTCTGTTACCGGAGTTCTTCATGGAGGCTCTACATGATGGTTCAGCAAGGAGTTAATTCATTCTCGAAGTGTTCATCGAGATTCTTTTCAGAGGAGCTCAAACATTCTTCATCTTCCATTTCTAAGTGCAGTTCTTCCTATTTTATCTTTTGAGGTGGTGCTATGTCATTCTTCATAATTTGAGTTCATGTTTCACGATTCACATGTTGTCAAGAATGAGATATCTTAAATCCATCAATCTCTTCATTGGAGTTATCTTGGGTTATATTTCACCTAAAACCTTTCCTAAGGATTGTTGCTATTTATGGTGTTTATAAATGACCCAAGTTCTTCTTTTATCCTAGCGGTGAAATAAGTTTCTTGTCTCCTCGTTCATATCAATTCAATTCTTTTTCCCATGAGTGGCAGGTGGTCACCTCATAATTTGAGATGTTTTCCATAAGCCCACAACAAGCATAATCTTTTCGTTGTTGGTTTTCCAACAACTCCGTTTAACTTTCTTGGAAGGGTGATCTTCAAGCTCTTTTGTGGCAGAAGTTGGCATTTTCTTCTCCATTCTCCTATTTCAATTATTTATCGTCTATTCTTTTGTTCCGGAGGTAGTATGTTGTGATTTCATCAAGTATCTCTTCATCTTACCAAGTTCTTATTCAATTCCTTTTCTTTTCAATCGGAGTGGTGCCCGAAGTTGTTCTCCCTTGTTCCTCTTTTCTAACGGAGTGTTTTCAGCTTCGTCATCTCCGTTGTATTCTTTTCTCGAATGGCTTAACCTTTTCAAGGTTCTTTGGTCTCACTCGTTTGTCAAAGAAGCAACTTAGCTTTACCTCTCCTCTTTCTCTTCCGTTTTTCCCTCCGGTGCCATTCTAGATCTCGGGACGAGAACCTCTCATAGTGGTGGAGTGTTGTAACGCCCCAAGACCGGAGCTTCAGATGCCTTCCATGGGTTCCGAGTTTCGTTGGTGTTTTGTTTGGTTCGTTGCTTTCATCATTGCATCATGTGCACTACATCATGTCATCATGCAACCCGTTTTAAAACTCAACCAAATAAACCGTATGGATCTTCGATCCATTTAAATCGGGGGAGTTCACATGGTGCAATTCTCTTTATAACATATAAAAGTCTCCTACTATTATTAGGGAGCTATATTTTAAATATTCCTTTAATTTGGAATTTATCACAACACACTTGCAAAAATAACCCCATGCCTTTTTTGCTTCGAGTTTATCCCCAAACCTTGCCCAATAATTCTTTTCCCTTTTACCGGGACTCCTCCAAAATTCCCAACATTTTTGGACCTATCGAATACCGATTTCCTTCTCACACTCATTTGATTTAAATTCAAATGAGTTTGAATTCAAACTTCACATCTGTGCTGTTTCCTTTTTTCTGGGAACAAGCTCATTTTTTTGAGTCTGGGGAAATTAACCTCCCGCGCAAATTCGTTCCCCAACCTCCCTCTTTCTTTTTCTTCCCCTTAATTGTTTTCTGCTAAAGAAAATAGGAAGAGGAGAGAGAGATAGCTCCTGCCAAGCTGGCCCAACCATCCCCGCGGCCCATCTAGGTCGAGCCAGCCTGCTTAAGGCCCACCTGCGGCCTGACCTAGCCGGCCCAAGGCCCAGCCGCTACACCCTCTCTCTCCCTCGATCCCCTCGTCCTCACACCACTAGGGAGATACCCGACCCCCATCCCTATTCGCTCGAACCCCCTCGCTCCTCCCTCTCGATCTTCAATACCAGCGAGCCACGCCTGCACCTCCTTGCCCCGCGCTGGCCAGCGTGCCACCTGGCGGGCCCTTCCTTGGTGTCGCGCCCGTTCCCCATCTATCTGCCTCTCCTCGCTCGCGCACAAGAGGGGAGCTCCCCAGGTCAGTTCCTTCCTGCGGCGCCTCTCGTCCCGCTTCTTATTATCGCTCGATCCCACCTCGACCTCGCTGCCGGCAGCAGCAACTGCTGCTGCACCCTCTCGCTACCGCCGTTCACCTTTGCCCGAGCTGCTGGAGAACACGCCCGCCATTGCAAGCCACCTTCGCTGGCTCGCTTGCCTCCGCCCGAAGCTGTGCCTTCGACGGGATCCACGTCATCCGGCTCGTCCCGCCTCCTGCAGACCTCATCGCCGTGCCAAGCTGCTGCTGTCGCTGCTGCTTCACCGGTGAGCACAGGCCGCCCGTGGATGAATGCTTGTGATGTATGAGTTGAACCGTGTGTTGCTCCGTGTCCGAGTTGTCGGTGCACGTTGCCCCTCTTTTACCTTGTCACCGACATGAGGGAACCCGGTATCCGGGATCACCCCACCATCTCTAGCATGTTCCGAACATCCGCACCCTTGCTTCCTTTGCACCGGTATCTCCGTGAGCTACCGGAACCGATATGTTGGCGTGGCATCATTTTCGGATTCGTCGCCGTGGCACCCTTTCTTTCCACCATGGTGACAAATGCTTCATAATGCTCTTATCAATATTTTCATAAAACTTGCATAAACTTGCATATGTCATCCGCATCATGATAACAACATCAAGAAGTTTTAAATTGATGTTTGCTTCATTTGCTAAATGCATGTGGGGATTTACCGGATTTGTTGTTTGTTATATCCGGCCCCATTTAAATTGTTTAAATGGTATAGTTTTGTTATGCTTCACCTCTTTCCATGTTAACCAACATTTAATATTGTTGAGTACCTAACCGAGAGTGAACTAAATAATTGATGTGGTGTTCCGTCAATATGGAACGGAGTTGCATATTGAGCTCCACTTAATTTGTAGGATTGCTTGTGCACTTTGCCATGCCATGCTTCATTAAATCAGACATGCATCATACTTGATTATGCATCATGCCATGTTTATGTGATGGTTGTTTACTATGTTGTTTGCTTCTTTCCGGTGTTGCTTCTTCGGGTTAGTTCCGATAACGTCGCGTTTGTGAGGACCCGTTCGACTACATCCGTTTGTCTTCTTCATGGACTCGTTCTTCTTCCTTGCGGGATCTCAGGCAAGATGACCATACCCTCGAAATCACTTCTATCTTTGCTTGCTAGATGCTCACTCTTTTGCTATGCCTATGCTGCGATACCTAACACTTGCTTATCATGCCTCCCATATTGTTGAGCCAAGCCTCTAACCCACCTTGTCCTGGCAAACCGTTGTTTGGCTATGTTACCGCTTTGCTCATCCCCTCTTATAGCATTGTTTGTTGCAGGTGAAGATTGGAGTTTGTTCCATGTTGGAACATGGATATTTTGTTGGGATATCACAATATCTCTTATTTAATTAACGCATCTATATACTTGGTAAAGGGTGGAAGGCTCGGCCTTATGCCTGGTGTTTTGTTCCACTCTTGCCGCCCTAGTTTCCGTCATATCGGTGTTATGTTCCCGGATTTTGTGTTCCTTACGTGGTTGGGTTATAATGGGAACCCCTTGGCAGTTCTCCTTGAATAAAACTCCTCCAGAAAAGCCCAACCTTGGTTTTACCATTCGCCACCTAGCCTTTTCTTTCCCTTGGGTTCTGCAGACTCAAGGGTCATCTTTATTTTAACCCCCCCGGGCCAGTGCTCCTCTGAGTGTTGGATCGAAATGGGCAGCCTGCGGGGCCACCTCGGGGCAACTCGAGGGTTGGTTTTACTCGTAGCTTGACCTATCTGAGTGTGCCCTGAGAACGAGATATGTGCAGCTCCTATCGGGATTTGTCGGCACATTCGGGCGGTGTTGCTGGACTTGTTTTACCATTGTCAAGGATGTCTTGTAA
This sequence comes from Triticum aestivum, assembly GCF_018294505.1. Classification (NCBI taxonomy): domain Eukaryota; kingdom Viridiplantae; phylum Streptophyta; class Magnoliopsida; order Poales; family Poaceae; genus Triticum; species Triticum aestivum. The sequence goes on along the minus strand of NC_057809.1, from coordinate 372,251,347 downwards.
CCGGGATTCCGAGCCTGATCGGGTCTTCCCGCTAGAAGGAATATCCTTCGTTGACCGTGAGAGCTTGTGATGGGCTATGTTGGTACACCCCTGCAGGGATTTGAACTTTCGAAAGATGTGCCCACGGTTATGGGCAGATGGGAATTTGTTAATGTCTGGTTGTAGAAAACCTGAAGTTGACCTTAATTAAATTACATCAACCGTGTGTGTAACCGTGATGGTCTCTTCTCGGCGGAGTCCGGGAAGTGAACACGGTGTTGGAGTTATGCTTGACGTAGGTTGTTTTAGGATCACTACTTGATCTTAGTTGTTTGACCGTGCTTTTGCCTTCTCTTCTCGCTCTCATGTGCATATGTTTAGCCACCATACATGCTAGTCACTTGCTGCAGCTCCACCTCATACCTTTACCTTACCCATAAGCTTAAATAGTCTTGATCGTGAGGGTGTGAGATTGCCGAGTCCCCGTGACTCACAGATACTTCCAAAACCAGCTTGCAGGTGCCGTTGAACCGTGCAGGTGACGCAACCAAGCTCAAGGAGGAGCTCGATGAAGATCTTGTCCTTTGTGTTGTTTCGTTCTAGTTAATCAGTAGTGGAGCCCACTTGGGGTCGATCGGGGATCTGTGTAGCATTTGGGGTAGTCTTCTTTTATTTTGGTTCCGTAGTCGGACCTTGATTGTATCTGGATGATGTAATGCTTTGTTCATGTATTGTGTGAAGTGGCGATTGTAAGCCAACTATGTATCTCTTTCCCTTATGTATTACATGGGTTGTGTGAAGATTACCTCACTTGCGACATTGCTTTCAATGCGGTTATGCCTCTAAGTCGTGCTTCGACACGTGGGAGATATAGCCGCATCGAGGGCGTTACAACAAGTGAGGCAACATCCTATCAGCAAATCTTACTTTTTCTAGCTAGCCAACCCGTACCCTTTGTTTAGTACCTTTTTCCATGCGGTGCTTTAACTGTGTCGTGTTTAATTATTTCAGTTATGAAAAATGTAATGTTTAATAGGGCTATGTGATGTTTAAGTATGAATTTTCCACTTCAGTTTCACGAATGGCTATATTTGGTTGTTTATAGTGAGTAGATGCCTTGTTTATTTGTATTTGGTTGTTAGGTTGGTTGAAGTGAGCATTTGTCCAGTTCTCAAGCAGATGCCTTGATTATCTGTATTTGGTTGTTAGGTTGGTTGCAGTGAGCATTTGTCCAGTATTCAAGAAGATGCCCTGTTTATCTGTATTTGCTTGTTAGGTTGGTTTCAGTGAGCATTTGTCCTGTTTTCAAGCATATGCCCTATTTATCTGTATTTTCTTTTTAGGTTGGTTGCAGTGAGACTCTATCCAGGTTTCAATGGCTATATTTGGTTGTTATACTAATCATTTATGCCTTGTTTATTTTAGTCATTCATAATGTGATGTTAATTATGTGCAAGTCAGAACTGTGCAACTCGATTTCATCAATAAGTTTGAATGTATATATTTGGTTCCAGTTATGCCTGGTGTAGTCAACACATGCCATTTATTTCATTTTTACACATTTATCCAGTGTGATGTTTAAGCATGAGCTACGTTCTATTCATTTTCAACAATACTAGTTTGAATTGCAATATTTGGTGGTTGTTAAGCCTGTTGTAGGTAACATTCCCTTCCATTTTATATCCGCTTTAACATCATGCTGAAACCAACACATTTAAGTTATGATTTGGAGATGATGTTCTTTACCTTGGCTATATTTGTTTGATGTTAAGGTTGTGGTACTTATCATGGCTTTCCACTACTTATACAGGACAACAACAGGAGTGGCCAGCTGATGACCCACAAGTATAGGGGATCTCTCGTAGTCCTTTCGATAAGTAAGAGTGTCGAACCCAACAAGGAGCAGAAGGAAATGACAAGCGGTTTTCAGCAATGTATTCTCTGCAAGCACTGAAATTATCAGTAACAGATAGTTTTGTGATAAGATAATTCGTAACGGGTAATAAGTAACAAGTGTAACTAAGGTGCAGCAAGGTGGCCCAATCCTTTTTGTAGCAAAGGACAAGCCTGGACAAACTCTTATATAAAGCAAAGCACTCCCGAGAACACAAGGGAATTATTGTCAAGTTAGTTTTCATCATGCTCATATGATTAGTGTTTGTTACTTTGATAATTTGATATGTGGGTGGACCGGTGCTTGGGTGTTGTCCTTACTTGGGCAGGCCTCCCACTTATGATTAACCCCTCTTGCAAGCATCCACAGCTACGAAAGAAGAATTAAGATAAATCTAACCATAGCATGAAACATGTGGATCCAAATCAGCCCCTTACGAAGCAACGCATAAACTAGGGTTTAATCTTCTATCACTCTACCAACCCATCATCTACTTATTACTTCCCAATGCCTTCCCCTAGTCCCAAATTATGGTGAACTGTCATGTAGTCGACGTTCATATAACACCACTAGAGGAAAGACAACTTACATATAATCAAAATATCGAACAAATACGAAATTAACATGATTACTTATAACAAGACTTCTCCCATTTCCTTAGGAAATAACTTAACTACTCATGAAGCATATTCATATTCATAATCAGAGGGGTGTTAAATAGCATTAATGATCTGAACATATGATCTTCCACCGAATAAGCCAACTAGCATCAACTACAAGGAGTAATCAACACTACTAGCAACCCACGGGTACCAATCTGAGCTTTTGAGACAAAGATCAGATACAGGAGATGAACTAGGGTTTGAGAGGAGATGGTGCTAGTGGAGATGTTTATGGAGATTGACCCCCTCTCGATGTGAGGATCGTTGGTGATGATGATGACTTTGATTTCCCCCTTCGGGAGGGAAGTTTCCCTGGCAGAATAGCTCCGCTAGAGCTCTAGATTGCTTCTGCCCAGGTTCCGCCTCGAGACGGCGCACTTTGTCCCGAAAGCTTCCTTATGATTTTTTCCAGGTCAAAACCCTCCATATAGTAGAACATGGCACCGGAAACCTGACATGGGGCCCACAAGCCACAGGGGCGTGATGTCTGCTAGGACTACATCGGTATTTCCCCAAAGAGGAAGGGATGATGTAGCACAACGATGGTAGGTATTTCCCTCAGTGATAAGAACAAGGTTATCGAACCAGTAGGAGAACCAAGCAACACTACGTAAACAACACCTGCACACAAATAACAAATACTCGTAACCCGACGTGTAAAAGGGGTTGCCAATCCCTTTCGTGTAACGGCACTAGAAATTGGCAAATGGACGTGAGAGAGTTGTAAACATCGATAGATCGAACGCCAAATAAAATAAATTGCAGCAAGGTATATTTGTATTTTTGGTTTAATAGATCTGAAAATAAAAGGCGAATAAAATAGATCGCAAAGGCAAATAATATGAGAAAGAGACACGGGGGTTGTAGGTTTCACTAGTGGCTTCTCTCGAGAAAATAGCAATGGTGGGTATACAAATTATCGTTGGGCAATTGATAGAACTTCAAATAATCATGATGATCTCTATGCAATGATCATTATATAGGCATCATGTCCAAGATTATTAGACTGACTTCTGCCTGCATCTAATACTATTACTCCACACATCGACCGCTATCCAGCATGCATCTAGTGTATTAAGTTCATGAAGAAACGTAGTAATGCAATTGGAATGATGACATGATGTAGACAAGATCTATTTATGTAGAAATAGACCCCATCATTTTATCCTTAGTAGCAACGATGCATACGTGTCGGTTCCCCTTCTATCACTGGGATCAAACACCGTAAGATCAAACCCACTACAAAGCACCTCTTCCCATTACAAGATAAATAGATCAAGTTGGCCAAACAAAACCCAAATATCAGAGAAGAAATACGAGGCTATAAGCAATCATGCATATAAGAGATCAAAGAAACTCAAATAACTTTCATGGATAAAAAGAGATAGGTTTGATCATAAACTCAAAGTTCATCAGATCCGAACAAACACGCCACAAAAGAATTACATCATATGTATCTCCAAGAGACCATTGTATTGAGAATCAAACGAGAGAGAGGAAGCCATCTAGCTACTAACTATGGACCCGAAGGTCTACAAAGAACTACTCACGCATCATCGAAGACGCACCAATGGAAGTGGTGAACCCCTTCGTGAGGGTATCTAGATTGGATCTGGCGGTTCTAGACTCTGCGGCGGCTGGAATTGATTTCCGTCGACTCCCCTAGGGTTTCAGGAATATTGGGGTATTTATAGAGCAAAGAGGCGGTCCGGGGGGCACCCGAGGTGGGCACAACCCACCAGGGCGCGCCTGTGCCTACAGGGGCGCCCTGGTGGGTTGTGCTCCCCTCGGAGCACCCCCCCCCGACGCTTCTCCGGCCCATTGGATGTTTTATGGTCCAAAAAAAGATCCACAAAAAGTTTCGTTGCGTTTGGACTCCGTTTGGTATTGATTACCCGCGATGTAAAAAACATGCAAAAAAACAAAGACTGGCACTTGACACTATATCAAGAGGTTAGTACCAAAACATGATATAAAATGATTATAAAACATCCAAGAATTATAATATAAGAGCATGGAATAATCAAAAATTATAGATACGTTGGAGACGTATCAGGGCGCGCCGAGTGGGGTAGGGCGCATCCTAGGCTTGTGGCCTCCTGGTGGGTCCCCTCTGGTATTTTATTTGCCCAATATTTTTATATATTCCAAAATAATTCTCCGTAAAATTTCAAGACTTTTGGAGTTGTGCAGAATAGGTCCCTCAGATTTGCTCCTTTCCGGTCCAGAATTCCAGCTGTCGGCATTCTCCCTTTTTTTGACTATTTACTATGAAGCAATAGCTCCACAGTCTTTTATTCAAATAAAAAAGAAGAGAGGTCCACCTATATACAAACTAGAAAAAGGCAGAAATGAAACTTACCTACTTACCTATGTTACAATATACAATAAACAAAATACAATAAACTAAGGAAGATTATTAACCCAAGCTAAGAAAGCAGGCTTAACACTCTCCCTCACTCTATGGTACAACAAGTTGATATCATGTACAAATTTACCCCTCCACACCCCAAAAGAGGCCCTCTCGGATCTGAAGATCTTGCCATCCCTCTTTGTGTAAACCTAGTAAAATAAGAGAGAAAAGGCACAAGTATTGTACCATAATGTGTTATAACAGCCCAGAATGCAATAAATATCATATAAAATCATGATGAAAAATGGGCGTATCAACTCCCCCAAGCTTAGACGTCGCTTGTCCTCAAGCAGAAGCCGGAATCGATAAATATGTCCACATGTTTAGAGATAGAGTTGACGATAAAATAAAATATGGACATGAGGGCATTATGATCATCTTTTAAAGCCGCATCGTATAATGACATATAATTTCTTATGCTAAAGTAACAATCCGTTCACAAGGTAAAGTATGAATTAGAAACTTCATTGAAAACTAACAAACTATGATCTCAGTCATTGAACCAATTGCAATTTATCATAATATCAGAAAGAGTCAATGTAAGAGCTTTATAGCAAGTTCACATACCCAATCATCTTTTAGTCTTTCATAATTGCTAACACTCATGCGATAGTTATGAGTTCAAAGCCACATTCGGACACAGAGAAAGATAGGGGCTTATAGTTTTGTGTCCCAACCTTTTACCTCAAGGGTAACATCAACAATAGTACTTTATGATAACCTACATCCGAGTGGATATATATCTGGATCTTTCTCCAAAACAAAGTGCTCGCTAGAAATGAAAAAAGTGTAAAAAGGAAAGCCGAAGTTCACCATGACTCTTGTATAAGGGTAGAAGGTAAAAATAAAAGATAGGCCCTTCGCAGCGGGAAGCAGAGGTTGTCATGTGCTTTTATGGTTGGATGCACAAAATCTTAATGCAAAAGAACATCACTTTACATTGCCACTTGTGATAAAGAACTTCATTATGCAGTATGTCTCTTTTATTTCTTCCATATCACAAGTTCGTATAAAGCTTATTTCCCTCACACTAAAATATCATACATATTTAGAGAGGATTTTTTATTGCTTGGACTGATGATAACTTACTTGAAGGATCTTACTCAATCCATAGGTAGGTATGGTGCACTCTCATGGCAAAACTGGTTTAAGGGATGTTTGGAAGCACAAGTAGTATCTCTACTTGGTGCAAAAGATTTGTCTAGCATAAGAGGGAAAGCAAGCTCAACATATTCGAGGATCCATGATAATATAACTTCTATTCAAATATAAGAAAACACAACACATTATATTGTCTTCCTTTTCCAACATCAACTTTTTAGCATGTCATATTTTAATGAGTGCTCACAATGATAAAAGATGTCCAAAATAATATATTTATATGTGAAACCTCCATTTCTTTATTACGTCCTATTAATTGCAACAATGACCAAACTATGTTTGTCAACTCTCAACAAATTTTATTCATCATACTCTTTATATGTGAAGTCATCACTCTCCATAAGACCATTATCTAATCTTTTTATTTCTTTCTATTCTTTCTTTTTCTTTTCCCTCAAGATTATATCAAGAAAGCAAATCCCTCAACTCAAAACTACCCTTTATTATGTAACTCATGAACTCGATTACATAGATGGATTATAAAGCAAAACTCAAAGACTAGATCATACTAAAAACTTTTATTCTACTAGATCAAGATATAATAAAAAGGATCTAAATAAGAAAAATGATAAAGGTAAAGGTGTGATGACGATATGTTATCGGGGAACCTCTCCCAAGTTTGGCAGTTGCCAAGGGGAGTGCCCATACCCATGTATTTAGAACTCTTTCTTCGGAGGTGGTGATGGTGGAGTTGACGATGTTGTAGGATTGTCTTCCATCTTCCAGGGCATAAGCTCACCATCATAGAAAGATGAACGAGTCTCGGGGATCCACAAATCTACAACCAAACTCATCATGTTAAATCTGTATTCATACTCACAGTTTTGGTTTTGCAGGTCATAGATCTGGGCTTGGAGATGCTCGATTTTCTCGTGAAGATTGAAGATGGCCTCTCCGATATTCTTGGCGTCCAACTTGAGGTCACGTGTAAATTCTTCGATCATGGAGTGATTGGCATTGAGTCTGCATTCCACCAACCCTTGGCACTTGAAGACTTGTTGCTCCATTGCTTTGAGCCTTATCTTCATGCTTCCGGTCTTCCATGGCCCTTGAACATCGTGGATGTGCAGCACCCCCTCATGCATCTCAATGGTTTGAGGGTGTTGTAGTACCTCTACATGGTAGGGGTTGATGACCTTCTCAAAAAGCTTGTCCTTGGGGGCGCCTGGAGATGTCACAGTGATCTAGATCTGTCAGAAAAATAACTCAAAACAAAAACAGGACATTTTGCCGTGGTATGGTGGTCAAAACCTTCGACAGATTATATAATGAATTATTACCGAGAAAAAGAAGTATTGTGCAAGAAAACTGAGTTTGGATGGCCCACAAGGTGGCCACATGCCATAGGTGTGCGCCCAGGGGGTAGAGCGCGCCCCTAGGCTTGTCGCCTCCTCGTGCACTTTTCGGACTACATTTCATTTTCCTAATTTTCTAAATATTCCAAAATCGAGAGAAATTTCCATTGGGAAAGTTTTGGAGTCGGTTTACTTACCGTACCACATACATATTCCTTTTTGGAGCCTAAAACATTCTGGAAAGCCTCCCATATGTTCTCCTCCGGTGTTACGGTATTAATAATATTGGTTTCAAAATTTATGGGAGTACCTGAAATATAATGTTTGATTCTTTGACCATTTACCACCTTCGGGTTAGAGCCTTCGACATTGTTGATCTTGATGGCACCAGAGCGATAAACCTCCTCCATAATGTAAGGACCTTCCCATTTACAGAGAAGCTTTCCTGCAAAAAATCTTAAACGGGAGTTTTACAGCAGGACATGGTCACCTACATTGAATTCATGTTTTTTTATCCTTTTGGCATGCCATCTTTTAACCTTTTCTTTAAACAACTTGGCATTTTCAGAGGCTTGGGTTCTCCATTCATCAAGTGAGCTAATGTCAAATAACCTCTTTTCACTAGAAGTTTGAAATCATAATTGAGCTCTTTAATTGCCCCATAAGCTTTATGTTCTAGTTCAAGAGGTAAGTGACATGCTTTTCCACAAACCATTTTATACGGAGACATACACATAGGGTTTTTCTAAGCAGTTCTATAAGCCCATAATGCATCATCAAGTTTCTTAGACCAATTCTTTCTAGATCTATTAACAGTCTTTTGCAAGATCAATTTAATTTATCTATTTCTCAACTCTACTTGACCACTAGACCGAGGATGATAAGGAGATGCAATTCTGGTTAACATCATATTTATCAACCATTTTACGAAAATCACCATGAGTAAAGTGTGAACCACCATCAGTCATCAAATATCTAGGGACTCCAAACCTCGGGAAAATAACTTCTTTAAGCATTCTAATAGAAGTCCTATGATTAGCACTCTGGTTGGAATAGCTTGTACCCACTTAGTAACATAATCAATAACAACTAAGATATATGTATACCCATTAGATGAAGGAAAAGGTCCCATATAATCAAAACCCAAACATCAAATGGTTCAATAACAAGTGAATAATTCATAGGCATTTCCTGACGTCTACTAATATTACCAATTATTTCACATTCATCACAGGACAAGACATACTTACGAGCGTCCTTGAAGAGAGTAGGCCAATAAAAACCAGATTGTAATACCTTGTGTGCAGTTATATCTCCAGCATGGTGTCCTCCGTAGGCCTTGGAGTGACGCTTGTGTAGGATCCGTTCCTATTCATGCTCAGGAACACAACTTCTAATAACACCATCTACTCCTTCTTTATAAAGGTGTGGGTCATCCCAAAATTAATGTCTTAAATCATAGAAAAACTTTTTCTTTTGCTGGTATGTGAAAGTAGGTGGTATAAATTTAGCAAACAATGAAATTAGCATAATCAGCATAACATGGAGCACTACAAGAAGCATTTATGACAGCTAATTGTTTATCAGGAAAGCTATTGTCAATAGGTAATGGGTTATCAAGAACATTCTCTAACCTAGACAAGTTATCTGCCACGGGGTTCTCAGCACCCTTTCTATCAATAATATGCAAATCAAATTCCTCTATCAAGAGAACCCATCTAATAAGTCTAGGTTTAGCATCTTTCTTTTCCATAAGATATTTAATAGAAGCATGATCAGTGTGAAGAGTTACTTTGGAATCAACAATATAAGATCTGAACTTATCACAAGCAAATACAACTGCTAAAAATTATTTTTCCGTAGTAGAATAATTTCTTTGAGCACTGTCAAGAGTTTTACTGGCATAATGAATAACATTCAATTTCTTATCAACTCTTTGTAATAGACACTACAAAAATAGACACATCCGTGACATTTTGGGCCGAATGAAAAAAAAATGTGTCATACTTATGACACTTCTATGACGATAATTGTGACAAAACCCGGTATCATCATAGATGTGGTGGGCTCATACTTCTGTGACAAAAAATCATGACAGAAAATGGGCTTTTCGTCCTGGGCGGGCCAGAGACGCAACTGCATGACATTCTTTGGGCCGTCCATGATGGAAAAAAACATGGTAGAAGCGAGGGCCAGGAAAATTTCGGGGAGTTCCCGGTTACGGTGGGAGGTCAGGGGCCGAGCGATGCGTGTTTCTCTCATACACGTACGCGCGTGTGTGCGAGGTGTTGGCTCTAACTGAACCCGAGCGAGGCGTTGGGCTCTAACTGAACCCGAGCGATTGCACCGCAGGCTCCGCGTTACTGAACCCGAGCGATCGATGAATGGCTGTTAACTAAACCCGATCAAGTGATTCCTTCGGTACTGCTGCTAACTGAAGCCGATCGATTGGATGAA